>NW_021636614.1:0-41688 GCF_004799145.2 Neltuma alba | reverse complement strand
CTGAGGGTGTTTTAGAAAAAACATATCATATTAATTAATTTAACAAACATCATTAATCTACTCAAGTTCGTTAATTATGTCTTATATTAAGAACCGGAGGAGTATGTCTTATTGTATAAACCGATGGAGAAAGAATGTTCCTTAAATATAAATGCAATTACTTTTTCATTCAGATCTTTCAATTGATTGAAGTCCCATGCACAAAGAGATTTAGAACCAGTATAAAGACCTGAGTCTTTAGTCTATGTGTCCTACGTTAATAAGATAATACATTATCTTCATGATGTAGTTTTGCAGGGCATCCCGTACTCCTTTGCCATGATGCTCCAGTTCTTATTGTTCTTTACTAGTTTGCTCTATCCCCTATTTTCCCTTTTTTCATACTATCTATGAAGCTGTAGCATGGAAATCAGATATACATGTGTAGTAGGTCCTAATCCAAGATTAGTGGCTAACTTATGGGTATCCATCCCAACATACATGGCACTGATGTGTTGCCATTTTAATATTTCATTTATCCTGCTTGTAGCATAACAAACTCCAGAACTGGGAATCAAATAAAGTCCTCTCTGCTAACCTCAACACTAGGAGATAAAAGAAAAAACTGTAATGACCCAATTGTGAGGTTTGGGACTTGATTCCCATATTTGAAGCATGGATTCTAATGTGCGGTGTATACGAACTTTCAGCTCTCTGGCTTTATCTGCTGGCATTTGGGGAATGGCTGTTTAAAGTTCATATAAACATTTTTTCTATTTCATCGTTGGGTTTTGACTCAATTAGGAAGTAATAGTGACAAGTTTTAGATTATGTGTGTTTATACATGCACTATATTCATATGGGACTAAACACCTTGGCAGTTCATCTAGGATTTTCACTATTTACAGACTGGTTGTTAAAAAAGACAACCGATGCCTGGTTCTGCTCAGGAGCAAAGCCATCTTCTCTTTCATCTCTGTGAAATATTTTAGAGAATGCTTTACAATTAAGATCAATTTGAATTGTTTCAAACTTTCTTAGTCTTCATTTCATTGAGTTGTACCTGATTTTGATGTTCTTGTATGAGGTCTTATGGTACTTCGCTTATAGAATTTCCTCCTTCTAGCTTTTGGAGAAACTGAGTATGTCAAAATTTAAAGCACTACATGTTACACGCTGCTAAAAAGAACTTATGCTATTTTGGGTTTCCCAATGATCAGAGGACTGGAAAAATACGGCACCGAAGGAAACGATCCATTGACGTGGACAATGAAAAACTCCAAAATGAGTTTAACCATGACGCTGCTCCTTTTGGGGATGCCAATATCCACTCAGTCACTGATGTCCAAGATTCACCTTCCACTTCACAACAAGTACAGGGTGCCGCATTTGGGCATCAAATTATGAGGGAGGAATGGGCAGCAACACGCATTCAAACAGCATTCCGAGGATTTTTGGTAATTGCTCCATATTGTTTCAAGCTTAATCAATTTGCACAAAAAACATTTGTGAATTATTTTCTTCTACCTGAAAATGATTAGAGGGCGGTATTGATGCGATATTTTAACCTTTCATACAGCTATGAAGTAACTTTGTTTTTATGAGAAACCAATGAAACACGTAGCTTGTTCACATGAGTTCTCAATAAAAGATTGCACCAATCCTGTCGTCTGGTTGAAACAGAATTATGAGAAAGATCTCCCATAGGCAATATTACCCTTGCAGTATGCCTTTCTATGCAGACACACTCTCTTATCCAATTTGATCTCCAATCATCTTTCCTGCTTCATTTTTTTGGGGTTCTTGTCTGAAAGTTTTTCCTCTATTTCATCTTGTTTAACTCTGTGCAAATAGGAACTCAGCGATTGTTTTTAATCTGATTTGATAGCCCTATCTTCTGTTCTCCTTCATGTTTTGATGCCCTTGTCTGCAAAGTTTTCCTCTATGTGGCCTTCTTTAACTGCGTGCCGGTGCAAACTGAGTAATCTAATTTCTTTAGGTGATTGATACAACTAGATAGTAAACTAGGAATAGCTTTTAAATTTAAATCCATAACTAATCTCCAACAGCTATACAATATTTTATTCACTGACAGTATTGTGGTTTGGCTTTAGATTACAAATTGCTTTTATTATTGAAGAATCGTATACTTCAGTACCTGATTAAAGGGGCTTATTATATGGGGATGTTATGTTCTGGAGTCCATTATTGCCTTGGCGTGTTTAGAGGAGTTTTTGAATGTGTGGAGGTCCAGTGAGTATTACTACCGTACTTATTTGACCGTGCTAGAATGTTTTGTTATGCATGTCAGGCCCGAAGAGCACTACGGGCTTTGAAAGGATTGGTACGGCTTCAGGCCCTTGTAAGAGGTCATGCTGTGAGGAAACAAGCTGCCATAACTCTCCGTTGTATGCAAGCTTTGGTGAGAGTCCAGGCACGTGTTCGAGCAAGGCGTGTGCGCATAGCCTTAGAAAGTCAATCAGCACAACAGAAACTTCAGCAACAACTTGCAAATGAAGCTCGTGTTCGAGAAATAGAAGTAAGCAGTATTAGATCATTCCAACAGTAATTCTGTATATGTTGCAGGCCTTTCCTAAAAGTATCTTGCTTCCATTTATATGAGATAGCTTCTTTAGTAATCCACTTGCTAGGGGTTGGGAATGTTTTGAAAAAAGATTATTATTAGATTGGTGACATTGAATTGTGAGACCTATCCTGTTTCATTAAATCACTAGGTTAGTTGATATAATGTGTTACTATGTGTTAGGCTGAGCCCATGATACACAGGCTTTTAGATCTAATTTTTTGTTGAAATATTCTTTTGATTATTGTATTCTAGATTAGCTGAGTCTTCTATCCTGAATTTTTAAACTCTGAATCCTTTTCTTCACTATTGATTCATATGTTGATAATTATCAGAATCCCAGTGTTTGCTCAGGTAGGATACCTGACTGAGATTCGAGTTAACTGCAATTTGACATGTTGAACTCTCAGACACTTGCTCATTAGGAGCACTAGAAGGGAAAACTAGAAAATATTAACCTTGCAAAAGTTAGGAAATTGGCCAGAGATAAATAGTTGAGTCTGGAGAGTTTATTCTAGAAACATTTCAAAGGATGGAAATTGGGAGCTTGGGAGGAAAAGCTTAGATGTTGGAGATATAAGATGATTCTAGTGAGAGCAGAAATTAGACAGAACGAGAATGGATTTTGGACCTGGGAATCTGCTCTTCAAATTAGATACATTCAAAAACAAATATGGAAGCCCATTTTTCTGCTCTTTACTCCTATATGAACCATTGTCAGATTCACTTCCTGACTTGTTCAAAAATGCTATTTGTGGCAGTAAAGCATTCAAAGAGATTTCTTTAGTTTAATTATGGCAGGACAGTCTCTTCTTGCTCTAGCCAAATGTCTTAATGGAAAGATACAACAGCAGCAAGGGCAATCCTCATCTCACTAAGTGACGTTGGGTACATGGATCACAATATCATTAGGCTTTATCAGCTACTAATTTTTTAGATATATAATTCACCATAAAATCCCGTTTCACAACTTCTTTAAGTGCTTTATTTTCGGTCTTCCTCTACATCTTTTCATAGGTTACCAGACCATTTGCTCTACTCTTCTCACTAGCACCTCTAGCGGTTTTCTGAATGCATGTTTAAATCGCCCTGATCAATTTTCTATTTTTTCCTTCCCAACAGATACCGCATCAATTTTTCATTGCATACAATTATTTTGGATCCTTTTTTCCCTTGTATGACCACATAGTCATATTAACATGCTCATGTATACTGCCTCTATTTTTTGTTCTTGTTATCCTTCCAATGTCCAACATTGACTATCATACAGTAGTCCGATAAAACTTTTTTACTTTAAGTTCGATAGTTATTTTGTAGTCACAAATGGCTCGTAGTCTCATAAATGACTTCTAATGCATCCTAATGAAAGATAAAAAAAGGCGGAAAATGTGTAAGAAAAGGGATTCCCCCCCGCCTCTTTTGATGTCTAAAATTAGTAAACTTATACAATTGTTTGTGGCATTTCTATATCTAGCTTCTTAAACAATGTCTATGCACATGATCTTGGAAACTACTATACGTTTGGGTCTAGTTTCATATCAATCCCATTTGTGCTTAGAATGTTCTGTCAAGGTGAAAATGTCTTGGAGAAGCTATATTTATGATATGATTACTCAGTTATTGTTGCAGAATATTATAGTGTAAAATTTTATTGTAGTTTGCTTTTGAAGTGCGTGTTTAATGCTGCCTTGCAATTTAACAATTAAACATCATACGTGTTTGATACAGGAAGGTTGGTGTGACAGTATGGGATCTGTTGAAGAAATTCAAGCCAAATTATTGAAGAGACAGGAGGCTGCAGCTAAACGAGAGAGAGCAATGGCATACGCTCTGGCACATCAGGTAAGTTACTGCTTGTTGTCGAGGCATGCAGGTTGGAAATGTGCATGTGAGAAATTTACCTTGAATCTTTCTGGCATTACATGTGAGAAATTTCTGATATTTGTGATAATGAGTTTCCATTAGATGTGGGAACATTATATTTGTAAAACCCTGGAATGAATTGTCCGTGTACATGCAATCGATTTGGCCTATAATCTTATGTTGGTTGTGGTTTTGTTAGGACCACTTTCAGAGACCTAGGAAGATACATGAAGAGGGAAAATTACTTTTTGTTGGGCAGAAGTTTGACTTGCTAGTTTGAAGAAAGAACTAGAAAGTAGAGTAGCTATAGGATCGCTATAGTCAAAGTCTATGAGTTGGGGGCTGCGAAAGTCATTTTTGGGTCCATAAATTTTCCCTTTTGGTTGAGCAAGGGGGCAGAGAAGAATTTTGACAAGTGTGGCTGAGTTCTTTGGTGGGAGAGAGCCAATCCTCTCGAAAGATTGGTATCCTACTGTGTGTTGTATCTTGTGAGAGTTGTATCTGAGTGTATTGTGTCTTTTGTTTGTCATATATAGTGTCTTTTATGCAGTAAAAGTAATATTAATCTTAAGTATTCCCGTTCTGTGTTGTTTATTTTTGGTTTTTACTCTTGTTTATAAGCTTCTTTAGTAGAGGGCTCTATCAGGTTCCAACTTCCAACGTCTAGTTTATCTTTTTTTCATTTTTGATTTATGTGATATTGACTGTAAAGGGTGCTTATAAAATGGAATTCAATTTTGAAGATCAGTTCCTCAACTATTCAATTACACCCTTTTTTTTTTTGTGGGTGTACAAACGGGGCTGTAAGTCCAAAATACTACAAAGCAACAACACAACCATTCAATTCTATTGATGCCCGGGAGTTGTAATACTTTTTTTTGTTCCTGCCCAAACGTTTGTGAACAAAATCTCTTTTTATTTCAGTGGCAGGCGGCATCAAGACAGCAGGCTGCTTCTTCTGGATTTGAACCAGATAAGAGTGGCTGGGGTTGGAATTGGCTGGAAAGATGGATGGCTGTCCGTCCTTGGGAGAATCGTTTTCTTGACATTAATACAAGGGATGGAGTAATGGTGTGTGAAAATGGAGCAGTGGAGGGTAAAAATGAAATCAGATCTCAATTAAGATCTGCTAGCAAGAAATCGGTTCTGCCAAGTATTAGTCCAAACCTTACCAGTCAGAAAACCGGGCCATCATTATCTGATGGTTGTGACTCTTCACCTAGCAAGTCTGCTGGTTTGCTGGAGGCATCAAAACCGCAGATTAAGACGAAATCTAATGCAAATGTTGCAACTGAAGAAGCCAACTCAAAACCTGGGCTTAGTTCGAGATCTCATAGTAATCCGAAGGAGCGAACCACACAAGCTGATAAACAGGCAAAAAAAAGATTATCTCTGCCTAACAATGGTGAGCCACTCTATCTGCCTTCTTCCTCTACACGTCTCTGATATTCACCTTAATGCTGGTAGCTTAGATGGATGGGTGAACAGCTAAGCGTGCAGGTTGTTCTTTCCCTTTAGGATGACTTCAAGCACCTTTGTTTATATAAATATTTACCTTTCGTAGAATTCGCCTCTTGTTAAAAAATGTTGGCACGTGTGGCACAAGGCCAATTTCACTGTAGCCTCTTTATGCTGAATTCGGGCTTTACTTGGTGTGGTTCTAACCCGGCATCTCCTTAACTAAAGGTTCTTAAATATTACTCATCTGGTCCTTAATATGAGACTTATTTAATTAATTTGATTAAATTAAAAAAGTTAAGTTAGTTAATTATAAGAAATATGAGATGTTTTTCCTAAAACACCATGATCATCTTTCTTAATTATGGTTGAGGGAGTATCCATAAGGGTAATTTAGGAAAAATTGATAAATATGAGAAATAGGTCTTATAGCTAGGATCAAAATCAACTCAATAATTAGGTCCTATATTAAGGACCGGAGGAGTATGACATAATAGACTGATGTTTAACGTTACCACTGATGTTATCCCTTTGCAATTTTGATGTAGAAACTCTGTTAATGTCTTCTGGTAAGAATGATTCTATAAAAAATTAGTTTCCTGATTTCAAGGATGCTTGCGAAGATAAAATAGAAAACATCTAGCAATCAATATGATGAAATTTCCAAGCCTAATTAAAGATTGTGTTTGGTTCGAAAGCGAAACTTATAAATCTGGTTGTCTCAGCAGGGGGAGGCGCCGGAGCTCAAACAGCCAAAAATCCTGCCAGAACTAATGTGAAGGGGGCAATCAGCACTCAAAAAGCTGTTCGTGACAAGCCTAAGCTCAGTGGAAGAGGCGATGTGAATTCAACAAAAACTGTTCCTCAACACGCAGAAATGTAATGCTAGAGAAATACCCCCACCTCTCTCCAACTTAGGCACCTGCCCGTTGTCTGTTTGTACATACTATCCATGCTTTGTGATTATTAGGGCTTGAAATCGGTATGCACAAGATCCTCCATGGAGATGCTGATTTGCTGTGGTAGTGAGCGGGTTGGTTGCTTGGGTTCCAGGATATTGGCTTGGAGGAGTGTTTTCGAAGTTGACAAATGTTTGTTGTAATTATGCATTATTTATTCTTGTCGGTTGTGATAATGCGGTATTTATCCTCAACTGTACAACCTCTGGAGTGCGATTGCGGGGTATCAGTTCTTTGTGTTCTTTTCTAGGAGCATACAGGTGTTTTTTTGTGGATGAAGCTGGAGAAAATGAGGAAAGAGTTAAATAAAACATCATCTATATTGCTTTTAATTTTAATAAAAGTCAGTTTACTAAGTATTCTTCCTATTCTTAATATACCATCTAATTATTGAGTTGATCTTAATCCTAAATATAAGATTTTTTTTTATCATATTTATCAATTTTTTTAAATCATTTCTATTGATACTCTTTTAATCATAATCAAGTAGGAGAAGAAGAGAGGATATTAAGGAAAATAATTATGGTATTTTACAAAAAATGACATTTTTTTATAATTAACTAATTTATATAACTTTTTTAATCTTATTAAATTAATTGAATAAGTCTTAGACCGAAGAGTACATTTTATATAATAGTACAATATAATACGAAATATTTTTGATATTTTATAAAATATATTGATATGTTAATTTTTTTCTTCCTTATAATTTTGTTTTATAATACTCCTCCGGTCCTAATTATAAGACTCAATTGACTTATTTGAGGAGATTAAGGAAGTAAGTTAAGTTGGTTATTTATAATAAATAAGTGTTGTCATTTCTAAAATATCCTTGCTAATTAAGTATATTGGCTAAAACTATCATTATTAAAAGGATTATCTTGGAAAAAAATGCATAAATATAAGAGACAAAATGGATTGAGGTCTTATAATTAGGACCAAATAAAAAGTCAAATAGGGTCTTATAATAAGGATAGGAGGAGTATTATTTTGCATATTTTGAGACCTATCTTACTTCATGAACGGTAACATGCTTCCGCACGATAACATTTGCCAGTTTTATGTAAAAGCACATATTACAAATGTAGTTACTTACTGTACCCCAAAAAAAAAATGTAGTTACTTACAGTTACACTCCCCTGCCGTTTTCAAGACTTCCGCATTTGAGATATTTTATTTTATCCCCACTTGGATCAGGAATGATCCTTTTTGTTTTTGAGTGGGAGAGAGAATCAGGACCAGGAATGATCCGAAATCCCCTTAAAATTTTATGCGTGGTCTTTTGAATTACTATTATTACAATAAAATAGTGAATGTCAAATTTACAGTTCACCCTTTTTTTTTCCCGAGAAAATAACAATAAAGACTTGCTTAAGAGAATTAAATATAAAAAAATCTTTTTAAATTATCAAATTATTCTGAAATTTCAAAGAATTTCATTGTAAGAGATCTATTTGTTTAATTGCCAAATTATTCTGTATTTTAAATATGTATTGGCAACTAAAAGAGTAATTATTAACAACTTAAGTTGTAATAATTAATAATTATCAAGATAGGTATTTACAGCACATTTTTTCAGAGCATCATAAAAATATAATATATAAGTTGTTAATATTTGTCTTGATAATTATTAATTATTATATCCTAAATTATTAATAATTGTATTTTCAGTTATCAATATATAACTTCATTGTAATTTGTCCCATTTTTTTCCCCCTCTTCTGATGTGATGGTTATTATTTTTCCCAATAACCATCCTCCGAGGCTTGGCACGTTTGGCATTCTACTGCCGCCCTAACAGACGCCGTTGCTCGTGTTACGGTAACCTCAGGGAGCTACGCCGTCACATATAACGGCGAACTTCCTTCCCACCTTGCACCAACCGTACTGAGGGATTAGGCGACGCTTTCCCAATCATCGACTCCGCCCTTTCCATGTCTTCGTCTATACTAGTTGAAATGAGACTCCCCGTTGCCTCTCCACCGGCTCTCGTCCTCTTCCCTCATTCGCCTCTTACCAGTACAGTGCTCGCAGACACCCAACATAAGCCCACCGAAGCTCCTTTTCAGTTTTCTCTCACTTTCCCGGGAAAATAAAATTCACATCTTTATGAGCTCTCTCCCACCGAGTTTCTCACAATTCCAGGCCTTTCTGCTGAAATTCAGTTGCGCACTTTCTCCCTGAATTTCCCGCACTTTCTTTCACAATTCCAGACCATGTATCCCACGCTCTATCCCCACGAGTTTCTAAACCCTTTTCATCGATTTCACCTCACTTTCTTTCCCCCCTGAGATTTGCTCCTAGTTCAATGTTCTCGACCCCGTTTGTTCTCTCGTTCTCTCTTCTTTTGTCTCTTCCAATCCTCTTCTTCTTCCTCGCCCCTCACATCCTTCCTCCTCGACACTCCGTCCCCATTTCCCTTGACGACGAGCTTGACGATCTTGCTCTCTTCCATCGCGCTGCTGCACAATCGTCCACGTCGTCCAATCCTAATAACCCCAACCGCCACTTCCATCTTTCGTCATCTAAGAACCCGAAGCTCAAGATCGCTTTCTTATTCCTCACAAATTCTGACCTCCATTTTGCCCCTCTCTGGGATCAATTCTTCAAAGGCAACCCCACCGATTTGTATAACATTTATGTTCACGCAGATCCTGCCGTAAATGTCACGCGCCCCACCAGCGGCGTTTTTAAGGGACGGTTCATCCCGGCCAAGCGGACCTTCCGCGCGTCTCCCACGCTCATCTCTGCCACCCGCCGGTTGCTCGCCACCGCACTCCTAGACGATCCCGCCAATTCCTATTTTACCGTCCTCTCGCAATACTGTGTCCCTCTCCATTCTTTCCGATATGTCTATCATTCCCTTTTTGTGTCCCCAACCTTCGATTTGACCTCTTATGAATATGATCCTGAAGCGGCTCGCTTGGGTGTACGACTGAGGTACAAGAGTTTCATCGAGATTCTCTCCAAGGAGCGTAGCCTTTGGAAACGATACATTGCTAGAGGTCGATTCGCAATGAAGCCCGAGGTGACATTCGAACAATTTCGAGTTGGATCTCAGTTTTTCACGCTCACCCGCCGACACGCATTGTTGGTGATAAAAGATCGGGTCCTCTGGGGAAAATTCAAGTTGCCCTGTTACAGAGACGACGAGTGCTACCCAGAAGAGCATTATTTCCCTACCTTGTTATCAATGGCAGATCCAGATGGTTGCACCAAATACACCCTAACGCGTGTCAATTGGACGGGTACAGTGAATGGGCACCCTTATACGTATCATCCCGCTGAAGTATCGCCGGAGCTGATTCATCAACTCCGGGTGTCGAACCACTCGGAATCTTATTTGTTTGCCCGAAAATTCACCCCTAATTGCTTGGAAAAGTTGATGGGCATTGCTAAATCGGTCATATTCAAGGACTGAAATCTGAACAGGGTATGTTGAGTTCCTGTTTCTGTTTTCTTTTGTTGGGGGCGTTGTTAAGTTTGAGTTGATTAAAGGATAAACAATATGGATTTGCCAAAACCTAATAGATGCCTACCAAATTGTTTACTTGAACATTTGCATACTCTGTCATGTGCATCAGTCCATATCTTCTCGTATCATTATGCATGCTTCTCAGGTTGGGAGTTACTCTTTACTTCTATATAAGCCAATGTCAGATTCACTTTTATGACGGATGCGCCTGGCATTAGATATTAGATCTCAGGTTTGATGCTTTTACTTTATCCTGTTATCCACTAACATTGGCTGGCCTGGCATTCTTGGTTCAATTTCTCTTCGTTCTCTCTGCTAAAGATGCGCCTGAGATTAGTTCCGGAGTCAAAGAAAGATCCTACTTTATATTGTGACTTGTGAGTGGCTCGTTCTTCTGAAGAATAGATTATTTTTAGGGATTAGGGGCATGTTTTTGAGATGAAGCGAAGTGTTCTCTCCTTTTTGCTTATAGATTGTGTCGTTGCTTTTGGCACTTATGCCTGCTTGGTTTATGACGAGAGTAAAACGTTTGATGCCATCTTACTTAAATGCTGGCGGTTAAAATAAGTGTGCTTGTAGTTACTTTTCTTGTTTTCTTTAGGGGTGTTTTTCTGCCCTATCTCCTAGAATTTCACACACGCTCCACTTGAGCTAGCGGTGCTAACCAATTCATTTCTAATTTTATTCTTGCAGGCGAAAAGGGTTAAGAATTCTCTAATGATATTGGAATTTTTTGCCGTTGGAATAGTTTGAGGGGGAGCTATATGGTTTGAAGAGGCATGAACAGCTCACAACCCATACCACTTAAGATCTCCGACGCAAAGAGCCGAGACAAAGTAATACTGATTCAGGAAAGGAATCAGAAAAGCAGGTGGATGTTGGACACCAACGCGAGCTAAAACCTAAAAGGAAAAGGTATCTTGTTGGTGTAAAATAGACGGTAATGCTCAATTAGTTGCCAACTTGCTATGAAAGATTACGTTCGTCATTTTTTTTCCCCCCTTTTGTGGGATGTTTCTGTACATAGAGTTGTGGACAACATTGATCAAAGATCTACAGTGTACTTTAGGATGAAACGAATCCTGTTGCCTAAACTTGAGGGAACGGACGCTGCAAGTAGTTTTTTTTAAGGGAAAAAAAAAATGCTTCTGGCCAATTGCTTATTCCTTCTAATTTATTTACCTTTATTTCCACTCTTCAAAGAAATTCAATGTAGATCCAAGAGACACGTAGAAATGATGAAAGTAGATTTTATTATGATGTTTATTTGAGCTATTTATGAGATAATGTAATTATGCTGAAAGCAGATTTTTTTTTTTAACACCATGTTTACTTGATGTGTTTATGTATCTGTATGAGTTTCGTCGCTCCCTCCCTGCCCCCTCTTTCACTTGTTTTCTTTTTTGTTCATTGGGAAACTGCTTTTAACAATATTTTAGTCCCTTTTCTCCTGTGAGAAAGGATCAGAGATTTTAGTTTGATGTGGCTTAGAGGTTGAAGCCTGGGAATTACGGCCAAAATCACCGACAAAAAATACAAAATCATAGAAACGAGGCCAGTTGAGGCCATGAGCCTGTAGAACCCATGGCCACGGCCGTGGGTGTGTCACTGTTGATACTCAATAGTTACAGTAAGGTTCATGAAACTAAGTAACTAATGTCCATTGAAAAATATGATAAATTTCGTAAATCCCAAAACTCTGGGGGGGCGGGGCCAAGAGATTCCTTTTTTTTAAAAGAGCAATTGGTCCGACTGAGATGTGATGGCGATTTTTTTGTTTGGGGGGGGGGGGGTGCGCGGCCAGCTGGAGTCTGCTTAGCGAGAGGCTTCCTGGAAGTATTCAAAGCGCTTCCGCTTCTTCAGTCTCAATTCCATCCTACCAAACGGGTGATTACTAGAGAGACGGTGATATGGTCCCCTCGAGTGGCGCGTTTATTGCTTTGCTGGCTTTAATGGGAATGGTGTGCCATTTGTATATACCGACAATAACTCATCCCTCCAGCACATTCGTCGCAACCCATCTTCCGTCTTCCCCCCGGATGAGGAGATGCGCCCTTTTCCTAATGGCGATTGTCAAGGCTAGCAGTTCCAAAGCTCACATTCTTGATTTTGGACCAAAGATTATAATTATGTTTGTGGTGGATGCTTTCTGATCTAGTCTAAGTTGCAGGTGATGGTGGGACAAGGATGTTTATTATTTTGTATTATTACTCACCTAAACGAGGTTATGTGAGTCAATTTGTCGCAGTGACGCCGCGGGGATAGGAAAAGGGTTTGCGTTAGGTAATTAAGTTGTTAACTTGCCGCCATATTTGGGCGAGTCCCAACTAATCAAAATGGACATTTTGTTCTCAAGTTATTGGATCTGCCGTGAAAGTCTTACACATGGCCACCTAATGATGAAGGCCTCAACTTTGTTCGATTGCCAATCACATGGCCGTTACCGTCTGATAGTACTAGATTTATTTTTTTAATTAAAATGTGGGACAACATCAAAGAAAGATGGATGTCGTGGTGCCGCGTCGTCTCTCTTTTGAATGAAATGTTTCAACAAAGCCACCTCTCTTTTGATATTTTTCACAAATAATTAACTTAATTTTTTTAATATTTATAAATTGATGATATGACTGTTATATTTAGAATTGGAGAAATACTACCTCCGGTCTTAATTATAAGGCCTTATTTTTAATCCACAGAGAAGGTCTTATTTAGTATTTTGATGTTATCATTTACTTGGGTTGAAAGAAAGGTGTTGCTGATTCGGATTTAGATTTGGGTGTTGTTGGCCTTCACCTTCCCGGAAATACAAGCAAAGCATTATGGTGATTGACACAATCAGTGGGTGATTATTAATCTTTTTAATTTCCTTTTCTTTTTCTTTTTTCTAGTTATCTGTCCCGAAATAATAGTCTGATCTTATCACCACGGTGGCTTTAAACGAATCGTTCAGTGGAAAGGTGTGTGGTTGCCCTTGGGCCCAACAACAAAAGGCTATGCCTCTTTTGCTTTTAGGCCTCTGCGGAACGGGTTGGCCTGAAAAGTTCCTTGTTGTCAAGTTTGAGTAAGGATGTACCAAGAAAAAAGTTTGATTAAGGAAAAATAAAAAATTATGAATTATAAGTACAGATACCGGCACCATTACCGTCAATGTAAAAGTCAGTGGAAGGAGGTCCATCCTTATCGGCTCGGTTTAAACAAAAAAATTGAGATATTTGCTTTTTTGGGGGGGATTTTTATGGCTTTTTTTTGTTGGGGATATTGATTGATTATTATATCTGTTGATCCATAAAACTGGCCAAATAAAAAAAAATAGAAACAGAATACTCGGATGAAAAAGTCCATCATAATTGCATATTTCTAAATTTTTTAAATTCATTTAAATGTTAAAATATAGAACTTCTAGCTGTAGTATAACTCCATCGTGGATATGTGTCTATTGTTTCTTTTATTTATTCATGCTTATTGTATCATTATGATTGATGTGAGGGACAAAAAAAAAAAACGAAATACACAGGGGAAGGCATCTAGTTTTATTTACCTTAAAGAGCTAATATTGCAAAATCAAAGAAACTCTTGCTATTCTTGGATGCTCTGTGACTTGTTTGTTTGCATGAATAAAAGGGAAAATGTTATTTTTCCTGTAATATATTTTCAGTATTTTTATAATAATTTTTTGATCTAAATATAAGAACTAATTAGAAAGTTGATTTTAGTCATAAACATGAATTTTTTTGTTCAAGAAGAGTTCGAAATTTTTCATTTTCTATGTTTTATATTCAGACTCCATTCCCCCCCCCCCCCCTCCCTCCGTGGAAAAGGCGGGGTCATCTAAGAATGTCACCTGAAGGAACAAAGCAGCTAAATAAAGCTAAATGAGATAAGGTGATGGGATTGTTTAGCTGTGTATCTCGATCACTGTCATTACTGTATTTAATGATACAACGACTTTTCTCCTTATTTTGACTTAATCCCCACATTAAACATGAATTAATCATTTAGCATATTATATGTAGCCATTCTAAATAATTAAAAAGCAGCTGTAACATTAATTATCAATCGTCATATATCAAGTTAACCTTGTATTCTGAGCTAAATCAAATTAGTAGAAGATGACTAATTAATATTAGATTCAAATAAGTACTTATTCCTTTTCCTTTTTTTTTAGTCAACCAGGCAGAATGAATTTATTAATAGTAAAAAGTTTACAAGCAACAATAATAAGTACTCATTCCTTTTCGAATATGAGGCATGCTTTATGGAATATACAAGCCACCTGATTCGAACAGCAATTAATAACTTTTTACTGAGTAATACAATTTCCCTGTATCGAAAAAAAATTAATGACTTTTTACTTAAAATGAAGCATATCAAAACTGGGGGGGAAAAAGCAAATAGTTAGTGATGGGTGGTATAAATTTCTTGAAAAAAAGGATTAACTATTTCCGCTTCTTATTTTCCTCGGATATGCAGTTATTTTTCTTCCCCTCTTCCTTCCGTTTCCAAATTCCAAAGACGGAAAAAGGAGACCCAAGTTCCTAAGCGAGAAACTAGTAGGATAAAGTTGACAGTAACACTACCCTTCGCCGGTTGTCACCGACCTATCACTCCTCTGCAATCTCTCTGTTTTTTCTCTTTTTTGTTTTTTTGCCAGCACTCCTCTGCAACCTCCACCTTGCAGAAAAGAAGCCTTAAAGAATACAAAGCTATCATTAACGTAGATTCCAATCGGGTCTACTATGGTTGCAAAAATGGCGGCATTGGTGATGCTCATCCTGACGCTGCTGGTAGTTTGTCTCGACGCTCAGAACACCAACAGGGTCTACCACCCATGCGTTGATACCAAGATTCAGAGATCTGATGGCTTCACTTTTGGCATTGCTTTCAGTTCCAGGGATTCGTTCTTCTACGACAAGTCCCACCAGCTCTCTCCATGTGACAGCCGTCTCGGTCTGGCTTCGTCGTCGAAGAACTCGCAGCTCGCATTGTTCCGCCCGAAAGTCGATGAGATCTCCCTCCTCTCTATCAACACCTCTAATTTCTTCCCGGTACGCGTGCATTTCACTTTCCCTTCTTTTGTTCCCAGTATTGGATGCAGTTCCTTTCTAATTTCTGCTCTTAGATCTTACTTTTGCATTCGATTTCATCTTGTTTCTGAAGCTGGAATTCAGAGAATGAATGTGATGGTTACTACTATTTATTGGTTTAAATATTGTTATTGTAAATTGGATGGCAACCCAGGGTTACTGTAATCCGGATAGATGCCTTAGCTATTGTTTGCCATTTGCTGCTTCCCTCTTTGCTGTAATTAATTTATAAGAGCACTTAAATTCTGCTTTGACTCGAATCTGTTTGAAGATGTTTCCCAAAAGCATTTTAACTTTTTAATGACTTTTACTAACAGATAAGGATGAAGCAGGATAAAACAATATTTCATTTTTAAAAAAACAACAAATCAATTTATAAGTATAGTTGTGTGCTGAAAGAGAGAAGAGAGATCATTGTTATAAGTTCTGATCTGCACTTGTCACTTCATTTGTTTTCTACCATTAGTGTTGCCTTGTTCTTGATGGCAACAAACGTTGTTGGACTTCACATTGAAACTGGTCGTTTTTTTTTTTTTTTTTCTCGTTGACTTCTGTTCATTGATATTGCCACTGAAGTCGCCTGCACACTCTTGATTGTTAAAATTATCTATTTTTCTCCTGCTTCTACTGCTAATGCTATTTCTGTCACGTCAAACCATATGCCTGATTGTGAATGTCAGTATGTATTATATTATTATTTTATTGTAGAATATTATTCAATCTCGACAAACCTAGTTGCATTACTATGTCTCCTTTTCACTTATATTTCTTCACGAAGAACCTGGATTATAAGCACAAATTATCCACGGTACTGAACATATTATTTTGAATTGCCGAAGGAAACATAGTAAAGTTAAGAAATAAGAATCATTATTCCTTAGTAGGAAAGCAACTGTACCGAATGAAATTTTTCTATGCGTAATGTATCATTAGGTTAATTTGTGTGTACATAAGAAGACTCTAATTGATGTTCAAATTAGTAAGATGAGTGGCAAAAAAATCTATTTCCACATGATGATAAAACGGATTCTTGCAGGCGACTGAATCTTAGGGGGGCTTTGTAGACTTAGTTTGACATATGATTTGTCTGTCTATTACTCCCTTTGGCTCTATTGATAAGACACTTGGAGGAGGTGTCTTGTGGTCCTTTACATAAGGCACCACATTGATTATCTATTACCAATTTTCCCTTTTACCCTTATTTAATGTTGATGTGGGAAAGTAAAAGACCTTTTTAAATTAATGAGTTTAAAGGTTTTTCTTGATTCCAGTGAAAAATATTCATAGTGAGTCATAAACAAGATAGATGGGAGCATATTATACATGAACAAAACTGTCAATGTCTTCGTTTTCAAGAAAAATCCGCTTAAGTGTTTCAGCCACTGGACTTTTGAGAAGCCACAGTACTTCAGAACAACTTGGTGGTTTGAGATTCTGAGGACAGGGCCACTCAGACAGCACGAATGTTTTGATATACAATCGTTGTTCTGAAAAGATATACTAATACTAGCATGTCTGCAAACTGCTTGTGTAGATGAGAATCTTATGTTCTTCTGAAAAGAAAAACTAGAGAAGCTAAAAACAAAGTTTGCATCCGAGGAACTTCTTCATTATTACTGAATTGGATTCTTTTTCGTTTCATGATACATAGGATTCTTATGGTGGGTATATGGTGGCATTTGCTGGACGGAAATATGCTGCAAGGTCTCTACCTGCGTTTGTTGCAAACAGCACATACATTGTGACAAGTTCTACACTGGTAAGAATGTTAAATCATGGACATGACAATTTGATATTTTGGCTTTTTCGTAACCTGTTTGATCATCTTGGATTTGTCAAATTAGGTGCTCGAGTTTAAGAAGGGTAGGCTACAGAATTTGTACTGGAAGAGAGACGGATGTGCTTCATGCAAAGGAAAATCTAACTTTGTTTGCCTCAATAAACAAGACTGCGCAATTAGAACATCATCTTGTAAGAATCGGGGAGGTTCAGTGGATTGTAGTCTTGGGATCCAGCTAGCGTTTTCTGGCACAGACAAGCATCTCACAGTGCTTAATTCATGGTACGAAGTCGAAAACATGCGCCAATATTCACTTTATGGATTGTATTCAAATCTGAGGGGCTCCCTGACCAGCCAGTACAACAAATTCTTTTAGCCAGAAATTTTCAATTTTTCCCTGGAGTTTGCTTGTTTGAGACGGTCTTGTAATTTCTCGGTGCTGCTATTTGTGTTTATTATTGCTGATTCTTGACATATTTGTTCTTATTTTGCGATTTATAACGATGCCTTCAGATTTTATTTGTTTTTTTATGCCTAAGGAATGTATTGACTCTAAATGGTTACGTGTGTATCTCTCGTTTGGCCAAAGGGAAAAAACTGTTTTCCCTCGAGAGTATTCGTTCATCGGAGCCTCTTGTTCTTGGCGTTGCATTTCTTCAAGCCTCAGCAGCTCTTTGCAGTTCTGGGAACTGCTCTTAAATTCAAAACCTTAATTCCTTAGACGTGCTGGGGGAGGGAGAGAAAAAAACCCCGGGGCCCGGGGGTCCCAAAACGAAAGACGTGATTTGAAGAATCATATTACAGACACTAGATATTAGGTGGTTAATTTAAGTAGCTTAAAAAATTTATTAAATTAATTATTTGTAATGAATAGGTATTGTTTTTTCTAAAATACTCTTACCAATAAAGTGTATTAGCTTTCACATTTGATAAAAATTTTAACATATACAATAACTATAAGGATTATTTTAGAAAAAAATGAATAACTACTATCTTTGGTCTTTAATATAAAGTTGATTTGACTTTTATTGTAGTCTTAAATATAAGATTTTTATCTACTTTGTTTTTCATATTTATTTATTTTTTAAAAAAATAGTTCTTGCGATAATGATAGTTCTTATCAATATACTTAATCCATAAGGGCATTTTAGGAAAGACAACACTTATTTATTATAAATAACCAACTTAACTGGTTTTCTTAATCTACTCAAATGAATCAACTAGTTTTTATATTAAGGATCGGAAGTAATATGAGAGATAAAATAGATTAGGGTTTTATATTTAGGATTAAATTAAAAGTGGCTAATTTGAATAGATTAAGAAAATTAGTTAAATTAATTATTTATACTCCTCCGGTCCTTATTATAAGACCCAATTTGACTTTTTATTTGGTCCTAATTATAAGACCAAATCCATTTTGTCTCTTATATTTATGCATTTTTTTCCAACATAATCCTTCTAATAATGATAGTTTTAGCCAATATACTTAATTAGTAAGGATATTTTAGGAATGACAACACTTATTTATTATAAATAACCAACTTAACTTACTTCCTTAATCTCCTCAAATAAGTCAATTGGGTCTTATAATTAGGACCGGATGAGTAATATATATGTGTTGTCTTTTTCAAAATACCCTTCCTAATTATATGTATTAGCTAAAACCGTCATTTAATGAAAATTTTAACATGTGCAATTACTACAACGATTATCTTGAAAAAAATGGATAAATATAAAAGACAAAGTGCATTAAAATTTTATATTTGAGATCAAATTAGTTCTTATACGAAGAATCCAAGGAGGTAATAGGTTGCAAAAAGATCTACATTAGTTCAATGATTCATATATATACTATTACAAAACTCAAGGTTCTTTAATTATGTACTCTTTTGGTACTATTTATAAGGTAGAAAGAGAAAACATTTGTCCTATTTATAGAAAGGGAAAACATTTCTTAGTTCTATTTATAGGGCATTGAGAGAATTTTTTATATAGATGTAAATTTTACTCTTTATTATTATTATATTGATTTTGTTTAGATGAGGTATGATGTATATTAAATAGGGATAAAGTTGAAAAGTTGATGAATTTTAAATGAGAGATATAATAATTATAAGAAATCTGATGTTAATGTTGTCCTCGTTCATTAATACATGAACTAGGAGTAATAATTGTTTCCATGTCCCTCTTTTTTATCATTCTTTGGAGGCAACCTAGCTCTTTTCGTTTCTCACGGCGCTGTGCGAATGCCGTTTCAAGCTAGAGGTGTCAAAATCAATTTAGATTAGCCAGTTTAATTTACCCATTCAAGAGAGGGGGGGGGTTTGAGATTTTATTTAAGAGTTATCTGGTACAATAAAATGAATCATGCTGCATAAGTTAAACAAATCAAACCACAAGTTCTGTGGCTTCACTTGTTTAATCCACCATATTCATAAATCATATTACTGGTCCTTAATATAAATATAAAATTTAATTGATTAATTTGGAGAGATTAAAAAACTCAATAAATTATTTAATTATAATATATATTATGATCTCTTTAAAATATTATGTGTATCACTAGATTATGTACTACTGGTTCTAATTATAAGACTAATTGACTAATTTGAAGATTAAACAAAGAAGCTAAGTTAATTATTTATAATAAATAGATGTTGTCTTTTGTAAAATATTCTTATTGATCAAGTGTATTGGCAAGAATTAGCATTGTTAGAAAGACTACTTTGGAAAAAATACACAAATATTGGAGATAAAGTGGATTAAGGTTTTATAGTTAGGACCAAAATAAAAATTAAACGAGATCTTATATTAAAGACCGGAGGTAGTATTATCAATTTATAAGTCAAGTAAATTAATTTGAAAAAAATAATAAATTTAAATACTATCAAATAATGTATTTAATTTTTTAGTTTTTTAAAAATAATTAATTAAATTTATATTAAGAATAAAAGTTAGTATAATGTTGTCCACGTTATAGTGTACAAGAGTTAGTTTTGTTTACAATCTTCTCTAATAAATATCACTCCCCTATTAACACGAGTTGATCCAGTTGGTAAGAAGTCAGTTCATAACTTATAAGATTGTAAGTTCAAATCCTATTACTGATGTTAAGGACCTTATTAGTAAGCAATTTGTAAAGACTTTGTTGGTGGGCGATCTGTTTAAACCTTTTGTGTATATAAAAAAAAAATGTGTGTGTATATAAATATATTTATATGTTCCCCCCGCTACCCCTCATTCGTGCTTTAATTTTCCCTCTTTTTCAAGGTGACATTTTGCGCTTTTTATGGTCTCTTAAAGCCGCGCCCCCGGGACGCTTGGGCAAAAAACCCCACCTGACCAGGGAAAAAACAGATGGATTTTTTTTTTGGGGTGAAAATATAGATATTGAAAAACGGTGCCCCTCGATCCTCGTCCGGAGAATAGAAGTGTAGAACGGAGAAGAAAAGCTTTCGAGACGACAGGGAGGATTTTAGGGTTTTGGACAATAGTTTCGTGCTGACACTTGTTTGGGGCTTTCCTTCCGATTCTAACTACAATGGGAAAGAATCAGAAGTCGGACCTGGGGAGGGCTCTGGTTAAGCAGCGCAACCAGATGATCCAGCAGAGTAAGGAAAAGGGTCGGTTCTACAAGAATCAGCAAAAGAAGGTTTTAGAATCGGTCACAGAGGTCACCGACATTGATGCCATCATTGAACAAGCAGACGAGGCCGAGCGTCTCTTCGTCGCCAACCACCCCACCCCTGACCTCCCCATTAGTCTGTGAGTTATTTTCCATCGAATTTGCGGCAAGAAGAGCTTGTAATTTCCTCTTATTCCTTTTTCTTTCCTACTTAGATTGCAATTTTATCTCGATATCTAAGCTGGGTATTTTAACGGTTAAGCTCGAAATTTCCCTGAAAGGTAATGTATTTGCCTTTTTTTTTTTTTTGGTGACAATGAATTTACCTTTTCGAGGTTGAGCGGTGCTGCGAAGGCCTTGTTCGGCTTTTGGTTAAAATAAAGAAAAGAAAAATCACGCTGCCTTTGGCATCTCGTATTATTTTTCGATCCTAGCTCCGGAATTTGAAAGCTACAGTGTCTATTCTGTTTAGTGAGCATGTACTACTAAGGGGGACATATCTCCTATTAAATTGTAGTGCTTATACTGAATATTGAATATTAAGCGATTTTATTGCATGGGAGAAGGGATGCAAGCTCTAGCACTAGTGAAATGACTCCTGAAGAGAGGAGAGATCTTCAGAAGAGAGAGGAGGCTCTCCATGCTGGCAGTCTTCGAGTTCCACGCCGGTATTTCTTTTAACCAAATTATTTCTGCAACTCTCCTTTGTTTGTTCTGACTCTTTGTTCTCCTTTAGGCCGCCATGGAGTGCGAACATGTCCGTGGAGGAGCTTGATGCCAATGAAAGACAAGCTTTCTTGACCTGGCGTCGCAGTCTAGCAAGGTTGAGTTCTTGTGGTTACCTGGTTGATAAATCATCTTAGCTAATTTGAATCGTAATGAATTCATGCTACAGATGACTGATTTATCAGAACTCAGAAGAATAAAATACTAGGACAGTTTTTTATATAGTTTCATTTACGTGTGTTTAATCATTATGTTTCAGACTTGAGGAAAATGAGAAGCTTGTCCTTACACCCTTTGAGAAGAATCTTGATATTTGGAGACAGCTTTGGCGAGTTGTTGAGCGTAGTGATTTGGTAAGTCGATACCCTGCATCTCAATGACTTTATTTGGGATAAGGCTGAAAATTCTTTTCTTTTTTCAATTGAGATTGGAGTGCTCGTTCTGATGAGAAGTAGTTGAAAAATGGTCAATAATGATCTCCAGAAAAAAAACATTCTTAGCCCTAAAGGAAAACTATTCTTGTTATTTATGAGTCTGTGGATAGTCATAGGTTACTTATTAATTTCTCTGAAGCGAATAAGCTATTATTCTATTATGATCTTACTTTATTGCTGGTTCTGTAGCTGTGCTTACTCCTGCCATAGGGAGGATGCATGTTTTGATGTTAGAGGTAGAAAATATTAGCATCCTATAATTGCATTTGCTTTTCGCTTCCAATGTACCTTCTCCATGTGACTTCCATATTGAATGGTTGTTATGTACTGGCAAGTTAAAGGCAAGATCCTCTTTATGAAGTCTTAAGTGTCTGTTCCTTTTTGACATTTACAGTTGATATTAATAGACTTAATAAGATCATTTTTAATTGGTTATTGCCATCTACCCAGATGTTGACTTCTGTCTACCTATGTTTTCAAGACCATGTAATTCTTTTGAAAGCCAATTTATTGTACTATTATTGAGTATGTAAATCTCATGTATATATGTGTCTGTGTTTTTGGCCAGCTTGTGATGGTTGTTGATTCGCGAGATCCGCTTTTTTACCGTTGTCCTGATCTTGAGGTAAGGAGACTATTTTCTTGATTGATGAAGTTTGGATTGTGTACTCAAACTAAGCTGACAAATCTCGAGAATTGAGATCTTCCTCGTCCCTGGCAGATCCATAACAATTGATGTGTTTTAAAGTGATACACACGTTAGTTAATGGAGTATAATGATGTTTGGGGTTGCATGATACTTTAACTGGTTTTACTTGATGGAAGTTAATATCTGCACCACCCCTTAAAGCTCATCATCAAATCATGTTTATAAAAGCCACAAATTATTGCTTGTTAATTTTTTGTGGGCTTCTTTGGCCACTACTTGAAAGTCACAGGTGCTACTTAAAAAACCTTCAACGTTACTCAAACTATAAGCGTTATCTTTTACTACTTCAACTCTTACCATTTAGCCTTTTTTTAAGGAAATATCTAACCTTAAATTCCCGTGGCAAATCTCATATCATCATGTTTAAAAGAAATCCATGAGAGCTACTCAATTTATTTTGGCATTAATTCTGCTCTGGCTCAGGCATATGCGAGAGAGGTTGACGAGCATAAACGGACATTGCTGCTGGTTAACAAGGCAGATCTTTTGTCCACTCCTATTAGGTTCTGATCTCCCCTTTGAAGTTAATGTGTGAACTCACTCTTTAGTTTTCTGTCCTGCTAAGGTTCTTATACCTCTTTTTTTTTTTCCCCCCTGCAGAGAGAAATGGGCAGAGTACTTCCGGGCTCACGATATTCTCTTCATCTTCTGGTCAGCTAAAGCTGCTTCTGCAGCTCTGGAAGGCAAAAAGCTTCATTCATCATCGGATGCTGATAATTTGAAGAAGTGCAGTAACCCAGATACAAAAATATATGGCAGAGACGAACTCCTGGCTCAGTTACAGTCAGAAGCAGAAGAGATTGTGGAGAGGAGGAGAAAATCAAGCTCCTCTGACACAGGGCCTTCTGATATTCAATCTTGTAGTGAAAATGCTTCTGGTAGTGTGTCATCAAGTAATGTAGTTGTGGGATTTGTTGGTTATCCTAATGTGGGTAAAAGTTCAACTATCAATGCTTTGGTAGGCCAAAAACGGACAGGTGTTACCTCCACTCCAGGGAAGACAAAACACTTCCAAACGTTAATAATTTCTGATAGGCTAACCCTTTGTGACTGTCCTGGGTTAGTTTTTCCGTCTTTTTCAAGCTCGAGGCATGAGATGATTGCTTGTGGGGTGCTTCCCATTGATAGGATTAGTGAACACAGGGAGGCTGTCCAGGTTGTGGCCGATAAAGTCCCAAGACATGTCATCGAGGAAGTTTATAAGATCACCCTTCCAAAGCCTAAGCCATATGAACCCCAATCCAGGTCTCCTCTAGCGTCTGAAATTCTGAGAACTTATTGTGCTTCTCGCGGCTATGTTGCTTCTAGTGGGCTACCCGATGAAACTAGAGCTGCCCGTCAGATACTGAAAGATTACATTGATGGAAAGTTGCCTCATTATGAATTGCCTCCTGGAATGTTGAATGAGGAACAAACTGTGGCCAAACCCGGAGGACTTGACTCAGTTAACTTAAACAAGTCAGATTCTTCTCATATTGAAGATTCTTCGGATGTCAACAGCGAAGCTGCACCTAATCTTGAGCACGTATTGGATGATCTCGGTTCATTTGACATGGCTAATGACATTGCTCCAAAGAAAGCTACTGTCAAGAAGTCTAATGCTTCTCACAAACATCATAAGAAGCCTCAGAGGAAAAAAGATCGTTCATGGAGAGTAGGAAATGATGATGATGAGGATGGGATGCCAGTTGGCAGATTCTTTCAGAAACCAGTAAACACAGGTGCAATGAAAGTCTGATAAAGGTCATATCCGCTGGCAGTAGCCCAACTGCTCATCTATTTTCCCCGGTGATGGGTAGTCAAGGTTGGGGCGTGGGGTGAAGTTAATGGCGTTTGTTTACGAGTCATTGCATATACAGCCACTGAAGCAAGAATATGTTGTATTGGAGCAATAAGTCAGATGGAAATTTAAATAACTGTTAGGGTCGGAATGCATGAGCTTGATAGGAGCATGTTATATCTCTCTTTTTTATTATTTTAAATTTTTAATTTAGGTAATGGTTTGGGTGCATTACAAATGGTCAACTGTCAAGTTGAGGATAAGGTTTCTCTTGGGTATATGGATAGATGACATTGAAAAATGCTTGAAAGATGTAATGTATTTGAATAATTGGAGAAACTGTTTTATTTAGGTGATTGTATTCAATTACTACCTAATATAATATCTAGTTCTAGTTTGTAGTGATGTTATATTTAAAATCGGACAGGTAGTATTTGATTACTTACATTTGAAAATTCCAACTGTCAAAATTACAACAATATAAATTCCGCTTCCATATCATCTTCCTTGAAGTATTTTTTGGTTCCAGGTCATTCGGACTTGACTCTGGCTCCAGAATGCTGAAGGTAGAGATCGAAGAAAGGTTCTGAGTCCTAAAACCTTAAAACCCGGGGGGAGGAATATCATTAAACTGCTCATACCTTGGCTGGATTAGTCGGTTGTTTGGACCAAAAAAAGCTGGGCCACAAAGAAGCGCAGCATCTAAGTTGCACCGGCTACTAGTAACCCAGGGGATGTTTAGGTAGAAATAAAATTATGGTTTTAAAGAGGGGTTTGTCTTGATTTAGGGAAAAGTATTCTTAAAAAGCATTTTTTCACTAATCCAAACACTCGCTTAATTCAAAAAACAAAACAAAAAAAAGAAGAAGAAAAGAATATCACTAAACTACTCGCAAGACTCTCTAAATTACGTGGGACGCGCAACGCTTACAAGGAGAAACGGGTGCTGCAGGTTTTTGTGGAATGTGGATCTTTAAAGCTTTTACCGTAAAACAGAACATAACCACTAGCTTTTGTCTTTAATATAAAATTTAATTTAATTTTTAATTTTTAATTTATTTTTAAATATAAAATCTCATTTCGTTTTGTCTCTCATATTTATTTATTTCTTTTTTAAAGTAATATTTGTAATGATAGTTCTAGCTAATACACATGATTAGCAAAAGTATTTTATAGAAGACAACACCTACTTATTATAAATAACTAACTTAATTAAATTTTTTCGCATATTCAAATTAATCAATAAGCTCTTATATTAAAGACCGGAAGTAACTTATCTTTAGGTAAATTCAAGTTCCAAACCTTGTTTTGCTTAACCAATTTTTACAGTCACCAAGTGTATATGAAGCTTGAAATTGATTCCATGGACAAACATTTGAGTATACGATAATAAGTGCTATATAAAAGCTAGTTGATTGATTTGAGCATATTAAAGAAGTTTGTTAAGTTAGTTATTTGTAATAAATAGATATTATCTTCCCTAAAATATCCTTGATAATAATATATATTAGCTAGAACTACTATTTGATGAAATATTTAACATGT
The DNA here is from genome assembly GCF_004799145.2 of Neltuma alba. NCBI lineage: Eukaryota > Viridiplantae > Streptophyta > Magnoliopsida > Fabales > Fabaceae > Neltuma > Neltuma alba. The sequence goes on along the minus strand of NW_021636614.1, from coordinate 15,687 downwards.
ACAACTACTATATGGACGATTTTGAAAAAAATATATAAATATAAAAGATAAAGTGAATTGTGTTTTGATATTTATGACTACATTAAAAGTCAAACTAACTTTTATATTAAAAACTGAATGTAGTAATTCAAACATATATTTCAGGACAAAGAAAATATAAAATTGAGTGATATAAGCGTTATATAAAAACATTTTTAAACATGTGAGATATGATAATTAGTAACAAGATATCAAATTATAATTTGTTTTAAAAGAGGAAAATTAAAGAATATTGTTTTAGAGGTTGGGTTTGATAGAAAATTAAGAAAAAAAATAATGCGTCCCAGCTTGTTGGCGGCCATGGAATCCAATCCAAGCCCAAGCGCTTCTATTCTTCTTGGGTCTCACTGCAACGGGGCGTTCAGATGAGAGTTGTTAGGATTTTTGGGATTTCGTTGAGAGTGATCGCCGGCGAAAAAGCTAGAGATTCTGATGCGGCACTTCGTGTATTGTCAGCACTTGGTGTCTTGACACGTCCCCAAGCAAGGTTTTACATGCTCTTGATAGCTTTTTATTGGCTGTTTGGGATCCGTAAGGGTTTTTTAAAACAATTTTTCAATTATAAATTACGAGATTATCAAATTATGAAGAGAGTTTTATTTTGAATTGTGTAAATGATGACTACTTTTGAAATGTGGTGTTGTAACTCTATAATGCGCAGGGATAAGATTTATTTTGATTCTATTTATAACTCATATTATTAAACTTGTAGCACATTCACTTTTCATTTATTATCATATAAATTAATATTTTCTTAGAAAACATACACGTTAAATAGGAATAAAGTAAAAAAAAAACTAAATTTTAAAATAAAATTAATAAGATTTAAGTTTTTTCTTACTTACCATAGATTACGTTAAAAATAACTCAAACAGAATTAATACCAAATACTCCTCCGATCCTTATTATAAGACCCAATTTGACTTTTTATTTGGTCCTAATTATAAGACCCAATTCATTTTCTCTCTTATATTTATACATTTTTTTCCAAGATAATCCTTCTAATAATGATAGTTTAGCCAATATACTTAATTAGCAAGGATATTTTAGGAATAACAACACTTATTTATTATAAATAACCAACTTAACTTACTTCCTTAATCTCCTCAAATAAGTTAATTGGGTCTTATAATTAGGACCGGAGGAGTAATTAAAAGGAATAAAGGGTGAAGAGAAGAGGCGGATTAGAGAAAGCGACAGCAGTTGACGTGGCAGTCGATTGGTGGTTGTGGTGGCATTTGTCAAGAAGAGAATTCCACCTCAATTTCGCTTGGGTTTTATGGGATGAGCATCCCCTTGAGGTAGTACAATGTTCCTTTCCTTCTTCCCGGTCTCCAGAATCCAGATCAAATCTCGCAACATCCTCTTTTAAAGCATTCTCATCAGCAGTAGTTACAGTTATTTCAGGTGGGATGAAGTTGTTTATATTTTATTCATTATGTATATATCTACATATTTTACTACTTTGAGTTTAGATTGCTTCGATGATTTTTTTTTTATTGTTTTATCACGGGAGCTTAGAAAATTTCGCTGTCTTTTACGGAGATTATGCACAATGTTTTGATGTTCTCCTTAATGATTGATTCATTAGCAGATCACTTGCTTGAATTTAGTTTTAGGTATGAGTTCACCTTCAAGTACCAGCTCCTTTCTCTTCAACTATACTATTCGTTAAATTTAAATATGGGGTTTTTTTAGTTAAAAAAACATATTTAGATCAACATCAGTTTCAACAAGTCACCAATAACATTAAAATCATTTTAAATTCTTTGCCATAGATCCACTATCTAGTTCGATTAAAAAAAAATTTGGGGGGGGGGGATCATGAGGTAAGAATGAGGTAAGGCATGGATGAATGTCCGCGTTCAATCATTGTTGATGTTTTTTTTGGGGGGGGGGGGGGGGGGGGGGAGATTGGACATGATTTCTTCGATAACCAATAATCTTAATTTATCATGCTTAACTTATTATACTACCTACTGTTTTTCGTATAAGATGTTGTTTGATTTTTATTTTAGTCATAAATATAAAACCTCAATCTATTTTATCTCTCATATTTATGTATTTTTTTCTAGGGTAGTTCTTCTAATAATGGTAGTTCTAGTCAATACACTTAATTAGTATGGATATTTTAAGAAAGATAACACCTAATTATAGAAGTAGTATTATTTTCTCGTCAAAAAACTCGTTATATTATTTAATTATTAGACCTTGTCGCAGCCTGGCCGTTGATAATGCATCACTCAGGCGTCATATATTTGAAGTTAGGTAGAGAACTTATTTAATCCCACTGATTTGATTTGAGTAACCTTAACCAAACCAAATTATGAAATCAACTGGACAAGATCAATTATGACATGTAAAAAAATATTTTGTTTTGTTTATTACTTCAATTTTAATCGATTTGACTTGGTTCAGTTTAATTTTAAGCATTAATAGTTTTTTTTTTTGGGTGTTCGTCTTCGATATTTCCTTCCAAAATATACTTGCGAAGCAGGATCTACGCAACAGCTTACGTAACTTAATTGTTTGAAAATAAACCTTCTATATTAATCGCCTCATGGTTGGAGGGAAAAATGTTTAATTATCCATAGTGTCGTAAAATTTTTTCACAAATGAATATAATTTTATCATATTTCACAATGTAGTTGATGCATTTTAAACATACGCAAATAAAATTACATATTTTAGTCCAAAAAAATTTTAAATAGTGAGAATATTATTAAATTTAATAATATATAGATAAATTATTTTGTCTCTAAAATTTAACGTAATCAATATTAATATGAAATAATACAGATGTAGAAGGTGCCGTGCACTTTTATCTCATTTTTCTAATTTCCACCAGCATAATTTATTTCAAATTCCATGCAAGTGTATAAAGTTATTCTATCTTCTTCATCAATCCTCCAGCCTATAAAAAGATGATAAGCACTTTGGAAAGGACGTTTATGCCCAAAGATCAAAGGAAAATGACATACAAAGAAGCTTGAAAATGTAAAATGTCAATTTGAGAAGTTAAGAAAATGTAATGACAGAGAAGAAAGTCCTTCTTAAATTGAAATTTTAAAATCCAGTAAAATGACAAAAATACCTTTATCTTTTTTTTTTAAAAAAAACCCCAGTCCCTCACCGATGGCCAGCGCCCCCCACCGATGCCGGCCATCAGTGTGGTGGCTGCTGGTGAAGCATTTTTGTCACAATGTTTTTTTTTTAACATGGGAGAATATGGTTCAAAGCGACGGGGTGGGATTTCATCCCACAACTCCTTGGCCATTTGCGCCAACAAAAAGGAAGATGACCATTGGGGCCATCAAATATTTTTTAATCTTATGATGCAAACAAAAATATAAGTTGACACTAACAGGGATTGGGTCTAGTAAAAGGAGCTAGTCTCCTACAACGTGGTGAGCCAATGTTCAAATCCCTGCTGAGAGAGGTGCCTACATTTAGTGCTCGACAGTGCCTCGTAGGGGTGAGCATTCGGTTTTTCGGTTCGGTTATCGGTGATAACCGAATTAACCGAATAGAGTAAATTTTAAACACCGAACCGAAACCGGATAACCGAACTAACCAAAACTGAATTAACCGAAAATTTCAGTTCGGTTAACCGATTAACCGAAATATATAAACATGAAAAATAATTTTAAATTAAAAATAATAATAAAACACGATTATAACCATTAATTAATTAATATTTCATCATTCAATGTGATTTATTATAATAATATTTATTGAATATAAATATATTTAAAAAGTTTACATATACCCACATATATATTTATTATAATAATATTTATTAAATATAAATATATAATATATTTATTTCGGTTATTCGGTTATAACCTAATTTTTTTTCTACTAACCGAACCGAACACCGAAACCGAATTATTTAAAAAAAAAACCGAATATATAACCGAAAACCGAAATAACCGAACCGAAAAACCGAAATTAAATTCGGTTCAGTTCGGTTTTCGGTTGCGGTTCGGTTTTGCTCACCCCTAGTGCTTCAAATAGGATTGCCTCCGATAGGAAGATACCTATGCTTTAGCCAAAAAAAAAAATTGCCTCCAATAGAAGAATACCTATGCTTTGGCAAAAAAATAAAAAAAAGTTGAGTTTTTTACTATGACTTCATCCTGTGACAACAATTTACCTGAGGATAACAAATCTTAATTAAAAAATAACAAGTCTAAAGTTGATATTAACAAAGCAACTTTTCCTAATACATAACAAGAAATAGCAAGTACATTAATTAAAAATGACCATGATTTATTTGAAAATGACAAGTCTAAACTTGAGATTAACAATGTGTCTTTTCCTGATACATAACAAGAAATAACATCTACATTAATTAAAAATGGTCATAATTTATTTGAAAATGACACGTTTTTATTGGAAAATGATAAGTCTAAACTTGATATTAACAAGACAACTTTTCCTAATACATAATAAGAAATAATATGTACATTCCACATAAATTGTTGACATTTTTCACTAAAGACGTGTCATTTCCTCATAAAGACGTGTCATTTTCAAATAAATTATAGTTATTTTTAATTAATGTACATGTTATTTCTTGTTATGCATCAAGAAAAGATATATTGTTAATCTTAAGTTTAGACTTGTCATTTTCTAGTAAAAACGTATCATTTTCAAATAAATTATGGTTATTTTTTATTAATGCACATGCTACTTTTTGTTATGTATCAGGAAAGTTGTTTTGTTAATATCAAATTTAGACATGTTATTTCTCAATTAAGACTTGTCGTTCTCAGGTAAATTGTTATCATGGGCTGAAGTCATAGTAAAAGAGTCAACTTATATTTTTATTTGCATTATAAGATTAAAAAAATCTTTGATGGGCCAATGGTCATTTTCTTTTTCTTTTTTTTTTGCCCCTACAACTAAGGAGTTGTGGGATCAAATCTCGCCCCCGCCACTTTAAACCATATTCTCCCATGTTAAAAGAAAAATATATTGTGATAACAAAATTCACCAGCAGCCACCACACTAGTGGCCGGCAGCGGCCAGTTGCCAGCGGTGGTTGCCGATGAGGAGCTGAGGTTTTTTTTTTGTAAAAAAAACAAAAGGTATTTTTTTTATTTCACCGAATTTCAAAATTTTAATCTGGGAAAAACTTCCTTCTCTATTATTACATTTCTTTGGCTTCCTAAATTGACATCTCACTTTTTCAAACTTCTTTATGTGTCATTTTCCCAAGATCAAACTTATAAATCTTTTATTCACAAGGATCATTAATAGCAAATATTCATTGTTTTCATTTATAAATTGACGTTGTTAGAGTAATGAATGATGTTAGATACATTTTTAGTTGTAAATTAACATTATGTAAATGGTAAATATTCGCAATTTAGTTAATAAATTACGCTACGTGAGTAATAAATTTGAGAATTCTTTTAATAATTAACCCGTGAATTGAGTCTTTTGGTGTAATTCTCCCAATACTTATTTTCTAAGCCACCCACATGACATAGGCTGGTAAACCTTTTGTTCCAAATACCCTTTTTTTCAAAAAAGATTTTGATCAGATTCACCAGTTATTAGTTAACAAATAATAATAATGAATACTCAGATTAATAAGTACTTCTGCTGGTCCTAAATATAAAACTATTTTTATACTGTATATTACAGTATAAAAATAGTTTTATATTTAGGACCAGAAGAGTATATAATAAAATTTCACAAATTGCAGGAAACAATCATATTCAAAACCAGAAGTTCTGTTAATTAATTATCTAGTGTTAAGATGTAACAACTAAAATCTCATTTAATTCTCACTCCTTACAAACACACCAAAATGCTCAGTTTCCAATGAAATTATTATTATTATTTTGGTTGCTGAGGCCTTCTGGTCCAATTATATTAAGCATTGTTTTAAATTTTTAATTGTGAAATTGTGAGTTAATATAATACTAGTAGTAGTAGATGCCTAAATTACTTATATTAGATGAAATATTAAAAAAAACTGTTTTTTCCGTTAATTCTGCTTTGTTATCGTTCCATTACATTACGATTACAATGACATAATCTGTCAAATATCATGCTTGAAAAAAGCCATTTATTAATTTAACACAGCGCGTGGCCCCACTGTCGTTGTTGCTCCCAGTAACTCGTTGCTTAGCGATCCCTTCGCGGGAAGGTGGCTAAGAGGCGAACCTCCGTATGATCAGGAACCGGTGGACACCGTTAAATACTGAAAGCAATTTCCCGGTTGTTCCGGTCACTGGATCTCCTTTTTCCGCCGCAGTAACTCATCCTACACCATCTGGCGCCGCCCCTCCACTTCTTCTGTGCATTCTGTAACCGGTTGATCTCGGTCAGTCTATTTTAGAAAGAGAATATGCATGTCCCCAAAAATTATTAATTTTCTCAAAGAGAGAGAGAGAGAGAGAAGAAACAATGCGAGAAAAAGGGAATGAGACCGCCAGCAATTTCTAGACAGAGAAAGTGATTGGATTTTATTTTATTATTATTATTATTGATATTGATATTTTTTTTCCCCTGCTCTGGGTTTGTGAGTGTGAATTTGGTTGTATCCTTTCTGTTTTCTCTCTTCGACCTCTTCTTCTATTCTGTGAGGTTCTGTTCTGTGTGAGAAAGATAGAAGGAGGGAAACCTAGAAAATTTTTCGCCTGACCATTGCTGCTCCTCATGATTAACATATAGTTTTATTTGATGAAGGTGTCGAGGATCTGACCTAGGGTTTTCATATATACTGTGGATATAATTGAAGGCAGGGGACGGTTTGAAGGGTTTGGAATCCGACGTGAATAAAAATGTTGATTCGTAATGCGATATTGCGGGAATTATAGTTTTGATCTTGCGGAATTGCGCGAATCTTCGAGTTTAAGCAATGGATGTCGATTCCTCGATGGTGTCGGAAACCGATCAGGATCCAGTTTTGCAGAATAACAACACAGCTCAGCCTTCTGCGGCAATGGAAAGGGAGCAGCTTGAAGAGCAGCCGGCGTCAGCCGGCGGATCTCCATCGACTACCCAGTCACCGGTGCAGCAGCAGCAGCAGCAGGTGTCTTCTCAGGGGCAGCAGAGTTCTGTTATTGGACCTAGGCTCGCGCCAACTTACTCCGTGGTGAATGCAATAATTGAAAAGAAGGAGGACGGACCAGGGCCTAGGTGTGGCCACACCTTGACGGCCGTCGCAGCTGTTGGAGAGGAAGGTACACCTGGGTACATTGGCCCAAGGCTTATTTTGTTCGGTGGTGCCACTGCACTTGAAGGGAATTCGGCAGCTTCCGGGACTCCTTCTTCGGCAGGAAATGCTGGAATACGTATGTTTTTCTTCTATAAACCATTTTTCATTCTTCGTAACACATATCATTTCTGGTTCCTGGATATATTGTGAAATAGAAGCTGCATATACTTGGTGGCCTCTCATTTAGATTTGGGGATTTTCACTTTGAATGTAATCTAATAAATTTTGTCGCTTGCATCCTTTAGAGCTGAAGTAAATTTAGCTAATATCGTGTGATCTCAATGAGATGCTTCTATTGTTATGTCTATTTATTTGAAATGGGAGAAGGTTTGGGAAACGATGTGAGTGTCTAGGGTTGGGCCCAGCTGTTCGAATGTGAAGACGCCAATTTCATTGCTTAGATAATGGAATAGCAGTTATTCAACAGTTCTGTGGCTTTTAGTTCTATTCTATACTGTGGTCTTTGGTCCTTTTGAACAAACATTTGTTTCCTTCAAAAGTATGATTTAATTTTGCTGATTAGCAGAACCCTGTGACAGTTCATTAGGATGGCTTTGTTGTATTGAATGGAAAGAAATGGGTATGGAAAATATACTATTGAGAATTCCTTTGATTGGATAGCCTATCTGAGGGGTGGGAGATTACAACGACGAGCTTTATCCCACTGTGTGAGAGATTAATATCATTATATTTGCTTGGTAATACTATGAAATAGAATTAAAGTGAATTGGATATTTACTAGATAAATTCAAACATTCTGACTGTTACAAATCTTTCATTTTTTACTGTTGGTAGATAAAATTGGATTTTAATATTTGTCAGTATTCAATGAAGCCTTTCCAATTAATGTTCTTTAACACGAACTATTGACAGTAAATTTCTTTGCAGAAAGGTACTGCCCCAGTAGTAGGGGGCATTAATTCTGATTGCAATGACAATTCAAGTGGCACTATATTGATTGTTTGTATAAAAGCAATCCTATCTTCACATTAAGCAGTCGTGTTTGAACTTCAATGTGCTGTTACTTCAAAGCTGCCAATACATGCTGACTTCTATTGTAATGGGATAAACTTGCTCCCTTCTATATATCTACCTGTTTGTGCGTGTGTAGCTCCCAGCAATCCAAAGCATCCTAATAATTTTTTGGACTGTGTTTTCCATGTTGCGTTAGGTTCTTTGATTACAGTTTATGAGTCCTTATCATGTTGCATCGCTGGTTTCAGTAGAACGAAAGCCAATGAACCCCATTAATTTACTCTAGGATGGTCATACCATCAGTTAATGTTGTGAGCAATATTTGTTCCAAATGACATTGCAAATTAGTGTAACCTGTTGAAGATGACAGTGAGTCTGTTTCCCGCTTTATTTTCTGTGTCATCTTTCAAAAGCTGACGTAATATTTTGCAAGTCCCAGCTAGCCCTGTTGGATGTCGTTTTTATTTAATGTTTCTGATTCGTTTTGGTGTTGGAATCCATGCAACCCCAGTATGTTTCAGTAGTTATTCTTGATTTTATAGATATTTGGCATACTCTGCTAATCTGCCTGTAGAGGGTGGTATGAGATGATGATCAACTTTTTTCCTGGTTAAGTAATTAATAGCTGTTGTACTTAAGAGAGACTTTTGTGAAGGACAATGCTTATATAATAGGTTGATGATTTGGATTGATAGAGAAGTCCTACGCTTGAATCATATCATGTTCGTGATTGTTAATTTACTCTGCAGGTCTAGCTGGTGCCACGGCTGATGTCCATTGTTATGACGTCTTAACAAATAAATGGTCCAGGTAAAGTGTAGGACTTGAATAATTTTCTTTCCGGCCTGTTGTATGACTTGAGTATTTGTTTATATTACCTGTCTTCGGTGCTTATAAAGGAGTTCTTACACAGGATAACTCCCTATGGAGAACCTCCAACTCCAAGGGCTGCTCATGTGGCAACTGCTGTGGGAACAATGGTGGTTATTCAGGTAGCATGCAGAAGACGTTATTTAAGTTATCTTAGTTTCTTTCGATCTAGTTTTCTTTTTAATTCCTATCTTACTTCTTAATTGAATTTTCCATTAATAATCAGGGTGGCATCGGTCCTGCTGGCTTGTCAGCAGAAGACCTTCATGTTCTTGACCTCACTCAGCAGCGGCCACGATGGCATAGGTTGGGTTTTGATCTATGTATTATTTTAATTGTGCTTCTATTGGCATTTATCTGATATCTTGGGGTGCTGAACTTTTGTAGGGTTGTTGTTCAAGGTCCTGGACCAGGACCTCGTTATGGACATGTGATGGCTTTGGTGGGGCAGAGATATCTAATGGCTATTGGAGGAAATGATGGTAACAGTCAAATGCAGCTCTTTTTGTGTTGTGTGTTTTAGCTGTTTATTCTCTCGTCTCTTGTTTTTTGTGTAAGTTTAATGGATGTTATATTATTTTTGTGCTTGCTTTCCAGGAAAGAGACCTTTGGCTGATGTATGGGCCTTGGACACAGCTGCCAAGCCTTATGAATGGCGCAAGTTGGAGCCAGAAGGAGAGGGGCCACCGCCATGCATGTATTTTCCTTATCTCCTTTCAACCTAACATTTTGACTCCTTTGTGAACGTGATTTTATTATGAATACAAGAAACCATGTTTATTTTGAAACCTTTGACTTCTTGAATTGATTTTGAAGTATTTTATTTGGGTGATTCCGTTTTCCATATTATTATCTTCCATTCTAGTGAAATTGCATGGTTAGATTAACACACTTTGTTCAGTCATGTTCTGTATTCTAAAAAAGTGACTGACTACCTCCTTTTTGAGTTTACGTGGGTATTACATGCTCAATTTATTTGGTTTTATGGATTTGTTTGTTGTTTAAGCTGGATACTATTTAACACTTTCTAGTTATGTATGATAAGACCATCTAACGATTAGTTATCATGTTGACTTTTATTTTGAATAGGTATGCAACTGCAAGTGCACGCTCTGATGGGCTTCTTTTACTTTGTGGGGGGAGGGATGCCAATAGTGTGGTGAGTTACTCATTTTGAATCAGACATTTTTCTCATTCCCATGTTTTTGTATACCTGGAAATGTTTTCATTAGTTTGTCACTGTCCCCCCACCCCCCCACCCCAATTGAATGGGTTAGCCTGTATAATGGGTTCTTATATTTATCTGTCTCTTGCAGAATTAATTTTCTTTGTTGTATCTTTTACTAGAATGACAAATATATTCTGGCTTGCCCATAAAAAACCCCATTGAATTGCAGGAACTAACATTTATTTTCCATACATGTTAGGATCTATTAATTTTTATTTTAGTGCTTATTTTATATTTTTTAAATAAAGGATCAAAATAAGTAATTCAGTAGTAACTGTTATATTGTTTTGCTGATTGGAGTTGAAATCCAGACTCGACCAAATCACTCAGGCAGTCTAAGACTTCATGCGAAAATTCAATGTTCTTCTGATAGCCGTTTTCAATTTTACATGTGCAGAGTGACTTGTCCCTGTCAAATATTTTTTTGCCTTTATTTTCTGTTTAACATACCTATTTTCATATCAGCAAGCAGTCTCGCACTAAATAGTAGAAATTTATGGTTGCTGTGATTTTTTTTTTTTTTTTTTGGGGGACGCTTCAACTCTTGCAGCCGTTGGCAAGTGCATACGGTCTTGCAAAGCATAGGGATGGCCGATGGGAATGGGCAATTGCCCCTGGTGTTTCACCATCTCCGAGATATCAGCATGCAGCTGTAGGGTTCATTTCTTTCATTTTATTCTCTGTTTACTTAGCTGATTATATATTTAAGGATCATAATTCTCTTGTTTCAACGATTTTAGGTATTTGTTAATGCAAGGCTACATGTATCTGGAGGGGCTCTTGGTGGAGGGCGGATGGTAGAAGATTCGTCAAGTGTTGCAGGTAATTGATCGTGGATCCATGGTGTTACTTTTTCAAAATTTCTGGTTGTTGGAAGATGCTTGTGGATTGCAGGCTCTGGTTGCTAATGTTATAATCTAGTATCTATTAGTAATGCCCTTGCTCTCAATCTTCTGCCTCCACTCTCTTGTTTATATTTATTCTCTGTTGAACATTCTGACAGGAAATTTCTTATTAAATGAGATAAAAGAAGAGAAAAACTATTAGCGATAACAAATATTTTGGGTACTTTCATAAATATTGTCTTTTGCTGTGAGCGCGGTATTTTGATGTTTAGTTGATGTTGTAGTCTTTAGTGATTTCTTTCTAACCAAATACCTCTTCTTTTCTTTGCATTTTCTTCTATATTTTTCCCCTTCTCGCTTCTATGTTTGATCTAGTGATGTGTCAATGGATTTTTATATTAATTTTTTAGGGAAAATCATTTATGTTTCTCCTGTTTGTAGTGTTGGATACTGCAGCTGGCGTTTGGTGTGATACAAAATCTGTTGTTACCAGTCCAAGGACAGGACGATACAGTGCGGATGCAGCTGGTGGGGATGCTTCAGTGGAGTTGACCCGGCGTTGTAGGCATGCAGCCGCTGCTGTTGGTGACCTAATTTTTATTTATGGTGGTTTACGTGGTGGTAAGACATAGCTATGAGATTTTGTGGAATTCTCTTGCTGGATTATTATTATTATTATTTGGTCAATGTCATGAGATAGTTTGATTGATTTAGTTCCTGCATTGAAATGACAATTTAGATGTTTACTTTGTGTTGATTACACTTATTGCTTAAAGCTCTTTTCTAGCAACTTTGTTTATATCTCATATTTGATTTTTCTGCTAATTTTGGTTGAATTTGTTTTCGATTTTTGTGTAAGCTTGAAAGAAAAGGGACATTTAAATCTTAGATGTAGTGTGTGCCTTACATTAGTTGGATAGTTACTCTTGTTCAGATGACACGGAATGCTAGTGTCTACAGTCGGAACATGAAAGTCTCTAATCGATGCTACAAGAGTAGGTGGATGGCTACTATCAAGGGATCATTCATTAACCATAATAGCCATGGCTTTCATGCTGTTGAACACTATGGTTTGACAAATTGTTTCAAATAAAAATCAAGTTTGATTAAACTAACTATGGCACAGCCAATCTGTGTTAAAAATCTGGGAATGCTACTCAGTTAGGTTTAACACCGATTTAATAAGTTATAGTAGGGAATTCCACTAAACTAGTCACTGGGTGGTTTCCTGTACATGCTAAATATGATGCTTGTTGGAAAATAGGAGTCCCACATCGAAAAGTAACATGAAAAATGATAGTACATATGCTTGTGCAATCCTAATTAAGTAGCTTGAGCTATTTTGGTGAAATGAACATGACCAAGAAGAAAGCCCAAACAAAAAGTTAACATGGTACCAGAGTCTAACGGCTGCAACATTGGGGGGACCTTATTAAAAGCAAAAATGACAGACCAAAGGCCTTTCGAGGTTCAAGGTCAAAGAACATGAGCAAATATCTTTTCTTTCTTTTTTTTTCTTTTTTGGGAAAAAAAAAGTAGCCAGCATTGGAATGTTGGAGAATACCTCACATGTAAGAGTGTAATAAGAAAGATGAAGGGTGTACAATGTTGTGGCAATCCTAATCAAGTAGCACAAGCTATTCTGGCTATGTAAGCATGCTCAAGCAGATTCGACAATGCTATTAGCTTGTTTTCATTTTTCCCCTTGTGTTTATCTGAGAGGATCTCTTTTGTCTTTATTCTTTAAATTCACCTTATTGCCTTTATTATTAGTAAATACTTGTCCATCTTTCATGCTGAGATCTTTGGTCATAGGCAGGATTTTGAAAATGAATGCTTTTAGTTAGTTTTCTGGAATATAGTACTTCCCTTGAAATTAAATTTGTTATAAGTATTCTTACTATGCATGAGCTGGGCTGATGACAATGAGTTGTTTATCCTGCAGGAGTTTTGCTGGATGACCTCCTTGTTGCTGAAGATCTTGCTGCTGCTGAAACCACAACTGCTGCTTCACATGCAGCCGCAGCTGCTGCAACTAATTTACAACCAGGGTGCATGCCTGGACGATATGGGTTTGATGATAGATCAAGGCAAACAATGCCTGAAGCGGCTGCTGATGGGGCAGTTGTTCTGGGCAATCCCGTTGCTCCCCCTATAAATGGTGACATGTATACTGATATTAGCACTGAAAATGCCATGTTACAGGGATCAAGGTAAGATACTTGTCATTGAGATTGTATTTTAGCAATTGATTTTTGTTTGTTTGGATTTGTCATGTATTGGAAGAACTTTTAACAGGCGAACTAGCAAAGGTGTTGAATATCTAGTTGAAGCATCAGCTGCTGAAGCTGAAGCTATCAGTGCCACATTGGCTGCTGCTAAGGCACGGCAAGTGAATGGTGAAGTTGATTTGCCTGACAGAGATGGTGGGGCTGAGGCTACTCCAAGTGGGAAGCCTATATCTTCTTTGATTAAGCCTGATTCTGCAGTATCAAATAGTATTATTCCTGGTGGAGTTAGACTGCATCATAGAGCTGTGAGTCACACATTTTATTTTCCCAACATGCATGTGAGTTTTTTGTTGAATATTTTAGCACAAATTCTGATATTAGCTAGATTTTTCTTCAGGTGGTTGTTGCTGCTGAGACTGGGGGGGCGTTAGGTGGGATGGTTAGACAGCTTTCCATTGACCAGTTTGAAAATGAAGGCAGGAGGGTCAGTTATGGAACTCCAGAAAATGCAACTGCAGCCAGAAAACTATTAGATAGGCAGATGTCTATTAATAGTGTCCCCAAAAAGGTATGAACTTATGTACATTATTATTCTATTTTCTTGTCATTGAGGACTGGATTCTACCTGTTATATTACACAATGCTTTTGAAAACTATTGGACTGGTATTTTCACGACTAGAGCTGTATGCAGACCAGGTTAGCATGTGGATATATGGGCTTTATCCATGGGCCTGGGAAACTACCCCCTTGATTTATGGGTCTAATTATGTTGGGCTTGGGTCTAAGTCTGACCTTCATTTGCACTTGAACTGGTTGTGTAGCGACACTAGCTTATATTCAGAGCCTCATTCCTGCTATCACCTCTGCCTCTTTGCTTTATCTTTGCTTGTTTTTGTATCTCATGGAGGTTTTCTCGACTTGTCAGGTCATAGCACACCTCTTAAAGCCTCGAGGCTGGAAACCACCAGTTCGCCGGCAATTTTTCTTAGACTGCAATGAAATTGCAGATCTTTGTGATAATGCAGCGCGGATATTTTCAAGTGAACCGAGTGTTTTACAACTTAGGGCACCCATTAAAATATTTGGTGATTTACATGGTCAATTTGGGGATCTTATGCGGCTTTTTGATGAGTATGGTGCACCATCAACTGCTGGTGACATAGCGTAAGTTTCTTTAGTATCACAGATGGTTTCAAACTTGATGCATTCTCGAGCTCTTACTAATTAGTTTATGTTTTGAAATTTACAATAAAAAATTTACATATCATGATCATCTCATGCTCTTCCAAGTATTACTTATATGGCATTTTGTTTTGACAACTAGCAGAAGACAATCTACCTTGGCAATGGTTGTTGTCTTTTCATACTAATCATCCATGAAGGGCCTATAGTTAATATAGAAAAATGTCTTATTTGTGGTTTCCGCCCTGAAGGATGTTGCTAGCCAAGGCCATGCAGCAAGCCCCTGCGGGATTTTGTATCTCTTTGATCCTCTAGAAATTTTAATATTTAATGGTCTTTAAGGTTCCTTTTTTTGTTGACATTTTCTTTTAGCCAAAGCATTTTCTCTTGTTAATGGTGCTCTTTGATTGATGATTTTGTGTTACTTAATATTCTTGTTCGAGTATTATAGCAATCGTGATTTAGGTGTTCAATTATCCATGTTGCTAATGTGTATGAATGATTATCAGATATATTGACTATCTATTCCTAGGAGATTATGTTGACCGAGGCCAACACAGCCTGGAAACTATAACCCTCTGCTTGCCCTGAAGGTATTCTGCCTATTTGGGTTTTCTTTCAGAGCTTTTCTGTGTTTTTTTTTCCCGGGTGGGTTTGGAAGCCCAAGACTTATGCATACTTGTGTGAACATTGCAGGTTGAGTATCCAAACAATGTGCATTTAATACGTGGGAACCATGAAGCAGCAGATATTAATGCCCTTTTTTGGTTTCCGGATTGAGTGCATTGAAAGGATGGTAAGGAATGTTATGTATTATTTCTACTGAACAAGCTTCCAAAGCTTTTTCTTGCTATCATGTTAATCAAGAATCTGGTTCAACTTGTTGATCAGGGTGAGAGAGATGGAATTTGGGCATGGCATCGTATAAACCGGTTGTTTAATTGGCTTCCTCTAGCTGCTCTGATTGAGAAAAAATATTTGCATGCACGGGGGTATTGGCCGTTCGATTAATCATGTGGAACAGATTGAGAACATTCAGCGTCCAATTAAAAGGAGCAGGGTCAATTGTGCTCATGGAT